>NC_081555.1:10712162-10739662 GCF_963082655.1 Stomoxys calcitrans | reverse complement strand
GGTACTATTTGGTACATTCTTTTTAAATTGAACTAGAACTCTGAATTTTGGAACTTAGGAACACTATAGGATCTTAATTGGGTGACGATAAGAGTTTTTGGAAATTTGTACATTTAAGTACCAAATTGGAAAATCGTACCGTAAATGTGCGAAATAGTACGTTTAGTACCCCAATTGGTACTATTTGGTACTTTCTTTGCAATTTTAACTAGAGCTCTGCATTTCGGAACTTAGGAACACTATGGCATTTTTAATTGGGTGACTATAAGAGTTTTTGGAAACTTTTACATTTAGGTACCAAAAAGGTACGAAATGGGCCATCGTAGTACAGGGCAGATAGATAGAGGTAGAATTTTTGAAATTGACTTAAAAGACATGTGGAACAAAAGGATGAGGATGAAACGAAACAAAGGAATATTTGTACCGCTAACGGGAAATTTGTACATTTAGGTTTCAAAAAAAAAGTACCAAAAAGGTACGAAATGGGCCATCGTAGTACAGGGCAGATGGATAGAAGTAAAATTTTGAAATTTGACTTAAAAGACATGTGGAGCAAAAGGATGAGGATGAAAAGAAAAAAAGGAAAATTAGTACTGCTAGCGGGAGAAATGGTACGTTTAGCACCGCCATTGGTACCATTTGGTACTTTCTTTACAGATGAAGCTAGAGGTCTGAAATTTGGAGTGCAGGTACAAATAGAAACATATGATGGGTGACTATGATCTTTCTACAATTCATACCTTTTGGTACCAATATTGGTACCATTTGGTACTTTCTGTGCAGAGGGTGCCAGAGGTCTGAAATTAGGCATGTAGGTACAAGAAGGAAATACATAATGGGTGGATAAATGATCCATTCAAAATTTGTTCATGTAGGTAAAATTTAGAAATATATGATGGGCCACTAAATGGGGTTTCCATAGTTCGAACCTTGTGGTACCAAAATTGGTACTATTTGGTTCTTTCTTTATTAATGGCGCTAGAGGAATGAAATTTGGCATGTAGGTACAACTACGAAATACATGTTGGGTGACTAAATGATCTGATCCAAATGCGTACATTTTGGTATCAAAATTGGTACCATTTGGTACTTTCTTTTCAGATGGAGCTTGAGGTCTGAAATTTGGCATGTAGGTACAACAAAGACAAATATGATGGGTGGCTAAATGATCTATTCACAATTCGCACACTTTTGTATCAAAATTGGCATAATTTTGAACTTTCTGTTCAGATGGACCTTGAGGTCTGAAATTTGGCATGTGGGTACAACTAGGAAATAAATATTGGGCGACTAAATGATTTATTCACCATTCGCACATTTTGGTACCAAAACTGGTACCATTTGGTACTTTCTTCATAGATTAAGCTGGAGGTCTTACAATCTTTTAAAATGAGTGCCTACCTAGGTTATGGAAGAAGGTATCAAAAACGGGGATAGCGAAGCGGACCACCGGGATGCTAGTCTTACGTAAAACAAGTAAAAGCGTGCTAAGTTCGGACGGGCCGAATCTTGGAAACCCACCATGGATTCTGCTGAAATATGGGAGCTATATTTGGACCATACTTGGCGCAGTTTTTTAAAGTCAATCAAAATTTCAGCCAAAATCGTAAAAAAATTGCGGTTTGTAAGGGCTCAAAACGTAAAATCGGGAAATTATATGGGAGCTATATTAGATTAAACACCAATTTAGACCGTATTTGGCATAGTTGTTGGAAGTCATAACAGAACACCACATGCAAATTTTCAGTTAAATCGGACACAAATTGAGGCTTCCAGGGGCTCAAGAATACAAATCGGTAGATCGATTTATATGGACGTTATATCAGGGTCTTGACCGATTTAGACGGTACTTAACACAATTGTTGGAAGCTATAACACTATATGCAAGATTTCAGCTAAATCGAATGAAAATTGGGGCTTCCAGGGGTTCGAGAAGTCAAATCGGGAGATCGGTTAGTATGAGAGCTGTATCAGATTCTTGACCGATTTAGAGGGAACTTAGCACAGTTGTTGGAAGCTACAACAGAATACTATGTGCAAAATTTCAGCCAAATCGGACAAAAATTGAAGCTTTCAGGGGCTTAAAAAATCCAATCGGGAGATCGGTTTATATGAGAGCTATATCAGGTTTTTGGCCGATTTGCACGGTACTTAGCATAGTGTTTGAAACTCAAAACAGAACACCACATTCAAAATTTTAACCAAATCGGACAAAAGTGGCGGCTTCCAGGGGATCAAGAAATTCAATCGGGAGATCCGTTTATATGGGAGCAATATCTAAATGGTCCATTTGCAATCCCCAATGACCTATACATCAATATTAAGTATCTGTGCAAAATTTCAAGCGGCTAGCTTTACGCGTTCGACCGCTATCGTGATTTCGACAGGCGGACGGACGGTTCTAATAGCGGCTTGATCTAGTCAGAATGTCAAGACGATCCAGAATATATAGACTTTATGGGGTCCCAGATCAATATTTCGAGGAGTCACAAACGGAATGACTAGATTAGTATACCCCCTTCCTATGGTGGTGGGTATAAAAGTCAATTTGTGTTTGTTTGTTTGTGTGCTCCGTATAGACTAAAAAACGGCTGAATTCATTTTCTTCAAATTTTCACAGATGGTGCATAATGATCCCGTGGTACACATAGGATACTACATTTATTGATATCTGAAGGAGGTACGGACCCTCCTCCTTACGTGAATTTTCAGTAACACCACATCTCGGAGATGAGAGGTGCGTTTAAGCGAGATTTTGTGTGCTATTTTATAGGAACTTTAAAATAGCACAAAAAATCTGGTATCCTAATTTCGGATGGGGTACCTAGGGGGAGCGCCCCACCCCAAATATATATATATATAGACCAATATAGGGCTTAAATGAAAGGTATTTAAGAGTAGAAAACGTATTTGATATCAAATTGTCGGACAAATTGTTTTAGGGACCACGCCGTACCCCAAAGCAATCCTAAATAGGACATATTTACTGACCATGGCAATGTGGGACTCAAATGAAAGGTATTTGTGAGTAGAACAGGAATCTGATATCCAAATGTGATACCAAGTTTCTCGGGTTCCATTTCTTCCCCAAACAGGACTTATTTACTGACCTTGGCATTATGAGGCTCAAATAAAAGGTATTTGAATGTAGAATACGAGTTTTATATCCCTTGCCCCAAAGAGGACAAATTTACTGACCATAGCAATATGGGGCTCAAATTAAAAGTCTTTGAAAGTAAAGCACGAAACTGATATCAATGTTCAATATGGTGTTCAAATGAAAGATCTTTGAGAGTAAAGCAGGAATCTGATATCAATATTCTGAAAAGCGCCAATGGGACCACCCCACCCCCATAACACCACTCAAACAGGACGTATTTGTTGATCATTGCTATATGGACCTCAAATGAGAAGTATTTTAGAGTAGAACTCGAATCTCATATATATTGTCAGAGCCACGTCACTAAGTGGCAGCCTCATCCCCAAAACACCCCCAAATCGGACATGTTTGCCTTCTATGGAAATATGGGTCTCTAGACCAAAAGACCAATAATCTGATAACAACATTCGGGACAAACTGTCTAGGGGACGTCCAATTCCCATAACAACCCCCACATAGGAAATATTTGCTCACCAAGACACTTTGAGTCTTAAAGAGAGTGGAGCTCGATATTGATAGTTTTTAGAGCCCATACCCCAAACCAGAATTATTTGCTGACTTTTGAAATATGCGCTAAAATGAATGGTATTCGAGATTAGAAAACGAATTTGATATCCTCTTTTGAGGCCAATGGCAATATGGGATTCGAATAAATGAAAGTAGAGCACGATGCTGATTTGCTTTTAAGGCCAAGTGATTGGGGACAACCACACTCCCCAAAACATCCCTAAATCTGACATATTTACCGACTATGACAACCTGTGGCTCAAATTAAAGGTATTGGGGAGTAGAAAGCGAATTTGGTATCCAAATGTGAGGTCATTTTTCTCGGAGTCCATCCCTTCCCCAAACAGGACTTATTTACTGACCATGGCAATATGGGGCGCAAATAAAAGGTGTTTGAGTATAGAATACGAATCTGATATCCAAACGTGGGACCAAGTTACCCTTCCCAAAAACACCCCCAAAGAGGACAAATTTACGATCATAGCAACATGGGGTTCAAATGAAAGGTCTTTAAGAGTAAAACACGAATCTGATATCAATATTCGGGAAAGTGTCTATGGGGCCACCCCACCCCCGATAACACCCAGAAATCGAACACACATATTTACCGATCATGGAAATAGGGGGCTTAAATGAAACGTATTTAGGAGTAGAGCACGAAATTCATACCTACTTTCAGGACCACGTTTCTGGGGGTCCACACCACCCCCTTAATCCACCAACCACCACTCTGGGGGCCTTCCCACTCCAAAAATCCACATGAGAATATTGGGCTCAAATAAAGTTTTTTTTTAAAGATTGGAGTACATCAAACATCCAAACATAGATGACGCTAAAACCGTCGAGCGAATTCATAGACCGTCTTGTTGAAAAAAAAGTTGGATGGTATCTCACGGTAGCGCTCACCATTCACAGTTACGTTACGATTCGCATCATCTCTGAAGAAGTACGGTCCAATGATGCCACCAGCCCATAAACCGCACCAAACTGTGACTTTTTCTGGATGCAGTTATTCCAATGCTTCTGGCTGCTCTTCACTCCAAAATCGACAATTCCGCTTGTTTACGTACCCATTGAGCCGAAAATGAGCTTCGTCGCTGAACACAATTTCTGTTCGATGAATAAAAATGAATACAATTCAATAATTTGTAAGCGTTGTCGACATTAAATATTCAAAGGATAATTTTGTTCCATACAAAGTTAAAGAAGGCGAAGCGGGCCTCGTTCAGCTAGTTTTCTATAAAAATAAAATGTTGACTTAATTTTGTTTAAAAATAAACTCTTGACAAAATTTTCTATAAAAGTACAATTCTATTTTTTTTTTTTTGTGTTTATAATGTAGTTTCCTTTTGGCCTCCTTTCTATCTCGCTTCGTTCTATTTTTGTTATTAATTGTACTGGTATTGCATATCGGTGTCCCATGTATTTTCCCATTGTTATTTGGGCACATTAACTTAATGACCCAATTGGCCAAAAGGACTCTTTTGTTTTAAGATAAAGCATAAAATAATCGATAGTCAATAAAAATGCTTATAAATCATTGTCACAGTTTTTCTGTTGTTTAAGATCCTTGCAAGGACCAAAACAAAAAATGAAAAATTTCATCACAAGAAGGAGAAAAAAACACCAAAACAGAAAAGCATATAAATCTTATGTGTCATAAATACCATATGAGTTTGAGTATATTAGTGCAATAAACAGTAAGCAATGCATGAGAGTCTAGATATAAGCCTATATGTGTGTATGAAAATGTGCAAAGACCTAGGAGATGTGAGTTTGTTGTACAAATGAGCACACATTCATTCTGTTGGGGGTTTTAAATGCCTATTCAGCACTCAGTCATTGCCGACATGAGCAACGATGACATTTTCATCACCAACATTATCATCGACAACCGCAGCATTATCACCGCTGTTGACATCTGTAGCTTTATAAATGGCCTAAATTGTAAGAGGTGTAGCCCACCTCGAAAGAGATGGACAAGGAGAGAGTATATGAGTGTTGTGTTATTGCCTCAAATTGTTAACTTGTTAAATCAGCGTGCATATAAACAACAACTGTTTTATTGGCCATGTTCAACATGAAACTATGAAAAATCAATATAACAAATCTCTTTTAGAGCTGGACTCTGTCATAAAAATAGTTATAAGGGGAGGGGGGAGAAACAAAAAATGTACTTAACTATAATATGACAGCCACAAAGGACCATAAAACACAATCATATGCACCACAGCTACAAACCGAAAACTATTGTCATTGGTTAGAGCAACAGTGTAGCCAAAGAGCAGCCAAGCGGTTGATGACAGACAACAATAATGAATAAAATCAACTATCCAAAGGACTTTTTGAATTTTTGCCAAATATTTCAGGAAAACCATACAGCCAATGTTTTAATAAAATAAAATATGGCTTCATGGTATTTACGATATATACCAAAACAGGCAAAAAGCCTAAATTTTACACTAAACTAAATGTACTCTTTTTTAAGGGCACAGGAAAAATAATAAAGAAGCTAGAATTCCTACATAAAAAATCGGGTGCTTTGTTGATTTACCAAATACAGCGAAACAATATCAAATAAAAATACACTGACAGGCATCTAAATATGCAGACAGTCATACCACCATCCAGCCTTGGCTTTGGAGTAGTTCAGACCTTGGCTTTATCAGCTTTTAGCTGTTTGTGAACTTTTTTTGTTCTTGAATGTAGAGCTGAAACCCCAACCTTAGAACAGCAAACCGCATTACTGTCAGTTTATGTCTTTTAAGGTTTGAGAGACTGCTATACAGTAATTGGGTGGTGTAGCTTAACCCCTATTCCGCCATTTAGCAAAATTAAACAAAATTTAGTTTAAAAAAATTTTTAAAAAATTTTAGCAAAACTTTATACATTCTTGCACTTTTGAATAGAAAAGCGAAACAAAAAAAACCCATTAAAAAGTTAAGGCAAAATGTGGTGTGCAAAATGCATTAGGCAAGCTAAAGTTATCGCAGTTTCAGCGATACTAGGGGCCTCGTCGCACCGCAGCAAAGCTGCTTGCTTCCACTCACTAATAATTCTACTACTGATTCCACTGCTAATAAATTAGTGCATGGATACCAGGAACCCATTTGGATCCCAAATCTATACTGGGGAGACGAAGGAACTGCAATCTCAGTCCCTTAATAAGGGATTATTGAATTGATTGACTGGATGAAACTAAAGCATCAGGCGGATTGTTTTTTCTTAAATAAACTGACTCTACCTCGGACAATACCTATCAAAGAGAAGAATATTTGGAGACAAGATCCGACAGCATCACATAGGCTGGAATTTTGAACTCCCATCTGTGTAGTGCTATTCGTTATCACGAGAAGCTTAGCTGTGAGCTAAAGGGCTTGCCCACAGGTTGCGGATAGTGGAATGCTCCTTACGGAGAAGCTGCAACTGCAGTCGCGGACAATCAGCGGTATCGAGTGGAAAGTTTGTTTGAAAATTTTGCCCACGTATATTCCACTAAGGAACTGGGTCAAACTACTCGCATATCAATGAGTGCAGTCAGATTCAAGTTTAAGCTCAATGATAAGGTGTCTCCTTTTTATAGCCGAGTCCGAACGACGTGCCGCAGTGCGACACCTCTTTGGAGAGAGGTAAAGCTACAGGCCATAGTACCTCACCAATGTTGCCAGCATTAGGAAGGGAAAAGCACCACTGAAGATTTTTTCTGATGGTCTCGCCAGGATTCGAACTCTTGCGTTCAGCGTCACAGGCGGACATGCTAACCTCTGCGCTATGGTGGCCTCGATACGATAAGGCGTCTTTAAAAAGCCAATGGCCATCATGTTCCCGCTGCGATCGGTCGTATAGACCGAAACGAGCCTGCTCACCTATAAGAGCTTGACGAAGATTGCCTCTTTCACATGCAAATGTGGCCACAACAACAACAAGATCCGACAAGCCCTGTAAGATTGCATCTTTCGGTTCGATTATCCTCAAGGTGTTCGCATCCAAGAAGGAACTTAAAAGAACAAAGCAGAATGCTTAGACGGCGATTTGGCAGCAGTATCTGGCGAAGTATGATCTGAAGCAGAGAGCTCTCTGAACTGACCGAATGAATCTTGTGAGGATGTCGAACACTAGCAGTGAGGCTATCGCAACAGCAAAGGACAAACGGATGGAAAGGCATAGAAACAGACAGAAGGACAGACAGTCAGATATACGGGCAGATGGACAGACATACCGGAAGACAGACAGTCGGGCAGAGAGCCAAGAAGACAGACAGATAGACTGACTCACAAATGGACAGACAGACAGATGGATGGAAAGACAGGCACACAGACGGATGGATAAAAAACGGACAGACAGATGGACGGATGGGCAGGCAGTCAGACGCATGGACGAAAATTATTTGACAGACAAACAGACAGACAGACAGACAGACGAATGGATGGAAAATGGACAGAAAAGCGGACAGACAGCCAAACCGATGGAAGGACAGACAGACAGACCGACGGAAGATCTGTCCTTCCGTCGGTCTGGCTGTCTGTCCGCCTTTCTGTCCATTTTCCATCCATTCGTCTGTCTGTCAAATAATTTTCGTCGATCCGTCTGACTGTCTGCCCATCCGTCCGTCTGTCTGCCCGTTTTTTATCCATCCGTCTGTGTGCCTGTCTGAAAGTTTTCCATCCATCTGTCTGTCTGTCCATTTGTGAGTCAGTCTATCTGTCTGTCTTCCTGGCTATCAGACGGATCGACAGATCGTCAGAGAGAGAGACAGATGGGCAGACAGACGGAAGGACAGACAGACAGGCAAACCGACGGAAGGACAGACTGTCAGTCGTATCGACAGATTGTCAAACGGACATAGATAAACTGAATCAGGAAGTAGTTTTAAGCAGATTAGTTCACCAAACAATGTACAGTGGGATATAAACAAAAAACAAATAGTAAAATATCTGTCAATTGAGAACGGGATGAGATATCACGGTGTGCCTGAACCAGCTTTTAATAAAAAGGTCTTACACCTGAAAAATTATTTTACAGATGAACAGGCAGACAGTCGGACACACAGATGGACAGACAGGCAGACGGACAGACATACAGTCAGACGAATCGACAGATTGTCACACGGTCATAGATAAACTGTATCAGGAAGTAGTTCTAAGCAGATTAGCAGTGGGATATAATCGACAAAAAATAGCAAAAAATCTTTTATTTGATAACGAAATCAGATATCACGGTGTGCCTGAACCAACTTTTAACAAAAAGGTCTTATACATGAAAAATTATTTGACAGAAGAACAGATAGACAGACGGACAGACAGATAGGCAGACGGATGGATAGAAAATGAACAGATAGACATACGGACGGACAGACAGTCAGACGAATCGACATATTGTCAGACGGACATAGATAAACTGAACCAGGAAATAGTTCTAAGCAGATGCACAGTGGGTTATAATCGAAAAATTAGTAAAAAATCTGTCATTTGAAAATGGGATGAGATACCACGGTGCGCCTGAAACAACTTTTAATAAAAAAGGTCTTGCAATTAGAAATATAATTTTACAGTCAGACGGATAGACAGATTGTCAGGCGGACATATATAAGCTGAATCAGGAAGTATTTCTTAACAGATTAGTATACCTAACAATGCACAGTGGGATATAATCGAAGAAAAATTGTAGAAATGCGCCTGAACCAACTTTTATTAAAAAGGTCTTACACATGAAAAAATATTGCACAAGCAGACGGTCGAACAGACAGCGAGACCGTCCGTTTGTCACGAGGTGAGATATCACGGCAACCCAATACCAATATAAAGTATTGGGTTGCCCAAAAAGTAATTGCGGATTTTTTAAAAGAAAGTAAATGCATTTTTAATAAAACTTGGAATGAACTTTAATCAAATATAATTTTTTTACACTTTTTTTTTAAAGCAAGCTAAAAGTAACAGCTGATAACTGACAGAGGAAAGAATGCAATTACAGAGTCACAAGCTGTGAAAAATTTGTCAACGCCGACTATATGAAAAATCCGCAATTACTTTTTGGGCAAATATTGGTTTGCCCAAAAAGTAATTGCGGATTTTTTGATCGTCGAAATTCTTGATCGTCGTAAAAATCTAAGACGATCTAGCCATGTCCGATCTCCCGATTTAAGGTCTTGGGCCCATAAAAGCCACATTTGTTGTCCAACTTCGCTGAAATTTGGGACAGTGAATTAGGCCAGTCGATGTTGTTCTTGAAGATGGCCCAGATAGGTGCAGAATTTGATATAGCTTCCATTAAGAACGATCTCTCGATTCAACGTTTTACAACCATAAAAGGTGAATTTATTTACCGATTTTGCGGAAATTAGACACAATGATTTGGTTTAGCCCCTTTGAGTTTGATTAAGATCGGCCTATATTTCGATAAAACTGCACTATAGACCTAACTCTCGCTTTAAGGTGCCCCAATACCTTAAATTGAAAGTTTGGACAGTATTTATTGGCGTATTTATTGCCTTGCTGACATTTGACATCGACATCCCGGTTCACTACGATTTAGATTGGTGCAGATTTGGATGTAACTGCCATATATAACGATCTTCCGATTTAAAGTTTTAGGCCTCTTAAAGGTGAATTTATTAACGGATTTCACTGAAATTTAGTTGAATGAGTTCTATAAGGCTCTTCGAAATTCGTACTAAGTATGGTCTAGATCGAGCTATATTTGGATATAGCTGCCACAAGTACTGATCTACCGGTTTAAGTACTTGGAATAATAAAAGCAGGTTTATCGCTCGATATCGCAGAAATTTGACACAGTGAACTGTGTTAGGCTCCAAGACATTCGTGTTCAATTCAGATCGTTCTATATTTGATTCAGATCGTTCTATATTTGAATAAAGCTGTCATATACATATACCGATCTCCCGATTCAAGTTCCTTGACCCATAAAAATGAATTTTTTATTCGCTGAATGTGGTACAATGACTTGTGTTAGACCCTCATGTAGTCTTCTTGAGTATGGTGTAGATCGGTCTATATTTAGATATACCTGCTATGGGTATAAATAATGAATTTTTACTGTATTATGACGAAAAGTGGTTAGTCTAAAGTAGTGAGATCCAAAGTTCGGCCCGGCCGAACTTAATGCCATCTTAATAATGGGAAGGGCCATCCAAGGTTCGTCTCGGCCAACATTTTTTTTTATACCTACCACCATAGGATGGGGATATACTCATCTTGTCATTCGATGTGTAACACCTCGAAATATTAGTCTAAGATCCCATTAAGTATATATATTCTTGTCATTCTGAATCGATCTAGCCATGTCCGTCCGTCCGTCTATCGAAATCACGATAGAGGTCGAACGCGTAAAGCTAGCCACTTGAAATTTTACACAGATACTAAGTATCGATGTAAAACGTTGGAGATGGCAAATGGCCCATATCGGTTCAGATTAAGATATAGCTCCCACATAAACCGATCTCCCGATTTGACTTCTTGAGCCCCTGGAAGCCGCAATTTTTGTCCGATTTGGATGAAATTTTTTCCGTAGTGTTCTGTTATGACTTCCAACAACTATGTCAACTACGGTCCAAATCGGTCTATAACCTAGCATAGCTCCCATGTAAACCGATATCCAGAATTGACTTTCTGAGCCTTTACAAGCCGCAATTGTTGTCCGATTTGGCTGAAATTTTAAATGTAGTGTTTTGATATAACTTCCAACTACTGTGCTAAGTACGGTCCAAATCGGTCTATAATCTGGCATAGCTCCCATGTAAACCGATATCCAGAATTGACTTTCTGAGCCTTTACAAGCCGCAATTTTTGTCCAATTTGGCTGAAATTTTTAATGTAGTGTTTTGTTATGACTTCCAACAACTGTAGTGAGTACGGTCCAAATCGGTTTATAACCTTGTAAAGCTTCCATATAAAGCGATCTCCTGATTTGACCTTTTGAGCCCCTGGAAGTCGCAATTATTGTCCGATGTGGCAGAAATTTTCCATGTAGTGTTTAGTTATGGCTAACAACAACTGTGCTAAATACGGTCAAAATCACTCTATAACCTGATATTGCTCCCATATAAACCGGTTTCTCGATCATCCTTTTTCGGTTCCCAGAAGCTTTAATTTTTGAGGGTTGGACAGAAAGGTTCCCAAAATTCGGCCCGGCCGAACTTAGCACGCTTTTACTTGATTTTTTTTTTTTTTTTTGCTTGTCAAAAATGTAATTTTTTCTAGTTTTTTGAAAAATATTTTTTCTAAAGTCTTTATTCTTAATAATTATAAATGCTCTCAATATGAAATTGATGGTCATGTGTTAGTGTTAACGCGTTTTTACTGTTATTGCTTACCCTCCCCCATTCAAAGCGTATACGTAATATTAATAGAAACTAATTGTATTTATAGTACTCATACGCTCCATTGCCCGTTACAAAGAGTTATTGATACTGATTAGAAATATCATAATAAAAAAACAAACAAATGTTGGAAATTCCCCAACATATAACGAAAACTTCTTATACAGTAATTAATTAAAAACAATTGTTATTGCCCACCAAACAACATGAAGCACCAACAACAATGCCTCATATTCAGTTTCCTATTAATGGCTATCACACCATTTGCCTTTGTCAATGGTACGAGTATGCGAGGATATTTCATTTTAATTATTGCCATTGTATAGTAGTCAATAAAAGCAATTGAGAGTGAAAAAGTACATAGCATATAATTCATTTAACTTGTTCGATTCAACAATAACAATTTATTCAATTCCTTCCTTTGTGTCTGTGAGTTTTAATATTGGTCAAAGTAAATGGGCAACTACGAACAAACAAATGGGTGGGAAAACAATGAAAAATTTATTTTCAGCAACAGTTCGACAACAAATGATGGCCACAACATATTTCTCGTAGCTGATAAAAGAATTTTTCGGTCAGCCGCAACAGATGAAGCAGTTGCAGCATTTACTTTAGCCATTGCATTGCAGGCAAAATGATGCCACTGCTGCTGTTGTTGCTGATGTTGTGGGTCATTGTTGTTTTGCCTGCGTTTTATTGATTGTGTGAAATGTTAATGTAATTAAAAATGTTAACAAGCCGTTGTTCCTTCCCCTTTCCCCCTTCTCCCATCCTCTTATGGACTTTGCTTAATAATTTCATTTTATTTTAATTTATTACAGATGCGGCTTCATGTATGGTGAGCTGACAGACAAGGAAACGGTGGCCCGTTTGGAGTATACACTGGAAAACCAGCAACAGGACCAATTTGAAATACTGCTCTACAAAAAGAATAGTAAGTTTGAAGAGCCAAGCCAGAAAAAAACCGACAAGGATAACCCTTTTTAATACTTTATCGTAAATTTAGACAAGTCCTTTACAATATACATGGCTAAATTTTATGGTCAATAGTCCTTTGCAGTCCTTTTATTTAAATATTAAGTACACAATCATTTGAAACCTTTTGAATATCCTGGTAATTGTTTAAACGCTATATGGTAGCCTAGCATAAACAAAAAAGGAGTAAAACTTTGACCCTGTAATGGAATACTTTATGTGCTGTGTAATACTCTCTACTTTGTTTGAAAAAAGAAAGAAAGAAAAACCGAAAACCATTTCCAACCTTTATCTAAGTGTAAGCTTTAAACCCAAAATGAAAATGAAAACAAAAAAAAAAAAGAAATACCAAATGAAACTTTGCATCCATCCTCAACCATCCTTTGACAAAAGTCCTTTGAAGTAATCTCTGATAACACCTGAGTACGGCTAGTACCCCATAGAGGAATGGACAACAAAAGGAGGAGTTACTTACTTGATGACTTGGTTGGTGGGTCGGCTGTTTGGTTGGTGGGAGACCCTTAAAGGGTTTGGTTTTAAAGCCCTCCCCTCACCAAACACCACCTCCCTTTGGCATTTAACATTCTGGCCATATGGGACATATTAAACCCATCCGCCAGGGGAATATTTTATGGCCATAAATTGTTTGTGTAAATACTTGAATATGCAGTGGCAAATGCACCATTGCCATGACTGGAAAACAGTGGAATATCGGGGTGTCTTTGATATTAAATTGAAAAATTATTGCCCAGATTTGATGTGAGCATATAAATATTCAATTTTGGGAAAAACTTCCAAGAACTGAAATCAGATAAAAATTGCTGAAATCCCACAAGATGTTAAACCATGGGGGGAGGGGAGTGAACTCAGTAAAAATGTAAGACAGGCGTTCAAATTAAATTGCAAAGCCGAAATTTTGTGATAAATTATTAAACCGTAATAAAAGACTGTCTAGTAAAGAAGCAACAAAATCACCTTCTGTTAGAATTGTTTTTACCCTAGAGCGTATACTTAACAACAATACACATATGCACAATACTTATACGACCCAGCGATACAATTGATTGTCATAATAACACAAAAATGCCACAATGAAGATTGATTAACAGGCCGTAATCTTTTTTTTTTAAGGAGTTATGTTACTGACTGACTGATTATCGCCCAACTCAAACGACTAAAGTTAGAATTATGATCAAACGAATGTTGGCCTTGGGGCGGAGGCGCGAGATAAGGCCGGTAATATTCGTACGTTAAGCTACTACGTAGTACTAAAAAGGTACCAAATAGTACAAAAATGGGTACTATTTGCCCAGTGTGAACGGAAAGGGCTAGGAGTATGTAATTGAGCTCAAATTGAAAAGCATCTCGAAAAAAAAGATTTCGAGATAAAAATGTCCTAAAATCGTACTGGGAGAAATAGTACATTTAGTACCGCAATTGGTACTTTTTGGTACCTTTTTATGTTAATTGACCTAGAGCTTTGAATTTTGATACTTAGGTACACTACGGCAACCTAAATTGGGATGCCAAATGAGTTTTTGGACTTTTGGACATTTAGGTACTAAAAAGTACCAAAAAAGGTACGAAATAGGTGAACTTAACATAGGGCCAACAGGTAGAACTTCGAAATTTTACTTTCATGATTGTTTGATGCGAAATAAAGGGGGTAGATAGAAACAAGTAAAAAGGCGTTAAATTCGGTCGGGCCTAACTTTGGATACCCACCACCTCGGGTATATATGTAAACCACCTTTCGTCATAATCCTGTGGAAAATTAATAATTTATGCCTCCCCAGCAGCTGTATTGAAATATGGTCCGATTTGGACCACAGTCGACACGGACATTGAGTGGTCTAATAAATGCAAGTCATGGTTAAATTTTGTAGAACAAAATATTAGTCTTTTTGGTAGCCATATCCAAATATAGACCGATCTGAACCATATACGACAAGGATGTGTCAAATTTCACCGAAATCGGATTATACATGTGCTTTTTGTGGGGCCAAAATCTTAAATCGAGAGATTGGTTTACATGGCAGCTATATCCAAATTGCAGAAAGTTGTCGAAGAGGCTAACACAACTCACTGTCCCAAATTTCGGGCCCGAGACCTTAAATCGAGAGATCAGTCTATATGGCAGCTATATCCAAATCTGGACCGATCTGTGCCATATTGCAGAAGGATGTTAAGGGGCCTAACATAACTCACTGTCCTAAATTTCGGCGACATCGGACAATAAATGCGTCTTTTATGGGCCCAAAACCTTAAATCGAGAGATCGGACTATATGGCAGCTATATCCAAATCTGGACCGATCTGAGCCAAATTGAAGATGGACGTCAAAGGGCCTAATACAACTCACTGTCTCAAATTTCAGCAAAATCGGATAATAAATGTGGCTTTTATAGGCCTAAGACCCTAAATCGGCGGATCGGTCTATATGGGGCCTATATCAAGATATAGTCCGATATAGCCCATCTTCGTCCATACTTATGGACAAAGAAGGAATCTGTGCAAAGTTTCAGCTCAATATCTCAATTTTTAAAGACTATAACGTGACTTCAACAGACAGACGGACGGACAGACGGAAGGACAAACGTATGGACAAACGGACGGACAGACGGACAGACGGATGGACGGACAGACGGACAGATGGACAGATGGACGGACGGACGGACAGACGGATGGACGGACAGACGGACGGATGGACAGACGGACGGAAGGACAGACGGACAAACGGACGGGCATAGCTAGATCGTCTTCGTATTTTACGCTGATCAAGAATATATATACTTTATAGGGTCGGGAATTGATATTTCCATGTCTTGCAAACGGAATGACAAAATGAATATACACCCATCCTTCAGTGGTGGGTATAAGGATATGAAAAATAGTATTGGAATGGGAGAAATGTACGTTTAGTACCGTATTTAGTACCATTTCGTACTTTCTTTACGAATTGAACTAGAGATGAACTGGAACTGAAATTAAACATGTGAGTTCAACTAGAAAATATATGTTGGCTAACTAAGTGACTCTTCACAAATCGTACATTTTGGTACCAAATAGTACTAAATAGTACGAATTAGCTTATTTACTTTTACAGCGAACGGAGACGGGTAAAATTAAATAATTTAACAAAAAAAAAATATCGTAGTCTTGAGAAAAGTAAGAAAAGTTTTACCAAATACGAAATGATGATATCGTACCACCAGTGGAAGAAAACGTACTTAAGTGCTGTAATTAGTACTATTTGGTACTTTCTTTAAAGATTGAGCTACAGCTCTGAAATTTGGGATACAGGTACATCTTCAGTATGCACCGGGCGACTAGAAGAATTGTTTTGATATTCGTACATTTTGGTACTAAAACGTACAAAATGGTACCTTTTTTACAGACTGAGCTAATTAGCTCTTAAATTTGGGATATCGGTATATCTTGACAGTATATAGCGGGCGACTAGAAGATTTTTTGAAATTCGTACATTTTGGCACTAAAACGTACAAAATGGTACTATCTTTACGTGTTGAGCTACAGGTCTGAAATTTGGAAAAAGGTATATATTAGCAGTTTTTCCCGGGCAGCTAGAAGATTTTTTGATATTCGTATATTTTTGTACTAAAACAAACAAAATGGGGCTTTCTCTACAGACTAAGCTTTGAAATTTGGGATGCAGGTACATCTTAATAGTAAAAGTTTTTTTTGGAAATTCATACATTCTGGTACTAAAACGTACAAAATAGTACTTTTCTTATTTTCATACCATGGTGCTTAAAGCTCTTTAGTTGTCGAAAATAAATATCCAGAGAATAATTTTGCTTAATATTTAGTAAAAAAGCCAGTAAGGAAAGACAAAAGTAGGGCGGTGGCAACTTTACAATACCCTACATATGCCATATATGTACAAACTGTGATCAATATCTTATTCTGAACTAATTTGATGTCGGATGTTTCTAGATGGGATATTAAAAACAAAAAGTATCACATATCGAGCAAATATGTTCAAACAAATCAAATGACAACATTATTGCAAATCACCCAAAATCTGACAAACATATATATGGGAGCTATATCTAAACCTGAACCGAGTTCGACCAAACTTCTTAGATTTTGTGGTAGTCGTCGAGGAAAGATTGGCAAGACCAATAAAAGCGCTTGCAGTGGCTTTAGAATTTATTTTATTTTATTTTGTTTTACTTTATTTTATTTTATTTTTTTATTTTATTTTATTTTGTTTTACTTTATTTTTATTTCTTTTTCTACTATCTCATCCCACTGTACAAATCCTACCCATTAATGGCATTTCCCATTCAGTCATTCTTATGCACTGCATTCGTCGCATCTGTATGCGAGGATTTTCGAAATTGCAACAGCGTGAAATGTGCATGAGCAATTTATTTTTATGGCTTTTTTAGTTCATCTGCCATGTGGATCAACAATAAATAAAAAAACAGAGATCGTTAAATTAGCCTCTAAAACTTTTTTCCGAACAAAAAACAAAACAAACAGTCATGGCTCGAAGAAAGATGTAAAATGAGACTATAGTAATAATTTAGAAACCAAATAAGGAAATTCGAAATTATCTTCGAAAAAATAGAAATTGAAAGCGAAGAGGAGATGAAAAAATTGGGAAACAAAATAAAAAAAAAAAAAAACAAAAAAAAATATATGTGGAATTTGAGCAACAGTTAAGCTTTTCACTTCATATTAAAATTTAATACTTTAAAATTTTGGATATTTTAAAGATAAAAACTTAGGCATACTTTATGATTGTAATATTAATAACTTTCCACGAAAGCGATTCCAATCAAATTACTCTATTATCTCACATAAATCAACTCCTCAACATATGCAATACAAAAATAATAATGTAAACAGATTACTCTGCAAAAGAAAGCCTTTAAAAAGTTTAGTAAAAAAGAGAATGAAACTGTGACAAAAACTATCATAGCCCGATGGTAAAAACGTTACATTAAACAAAGAGCATGTAATTTGAAACAAATGTAACGAATGCTGCAAAAAAAATAGAACGCAACTCAGCGTAACGCATTGCACTGGCATGTAATGCAGCATATCATACCACAATGCCTGAAAGTATGCTTTTTATTTGAGCATAAACAGAACGTGAAGGAGGTAAAATACCACAAAATATAACATTCTCGGAAGTGCTTGCTTGCATGAGTTTAGTTTGAGTTTTTATTAAAGTTTTTGTGCTTTTCATTGAAAAGAAAGCGCAAACAAAACGAGAAGTCATTTAAGTATGCAAAGGAATTTAAGTTAAAATCGTAGCAAACCAAAAAATACTCTTCTGAGGTTAAATAGAAATAAAATTTTATATTGTTAAATGAAATAACGAAATCAATTGATTTTAAATCATGGATGAAACGTTTTGGGATTTCGATTATTTTAATGTTGTCGCTCTTTAAATAATTGATAATTCTTATAAGCCCCCTAAAATATGCCTTAATTTATTTTTTAGCTTCATACAAATAAAAACTTTATAATCTTTCCTAATTATTCTCCCAAAAATTTTATCTATTTTAAAATTAAAGGCCATCAAATTTATATCTTTCAAGTAATAAGTTGTCAATAATGTTATAATGAGCATTATGACCTTTTTCTAAATTTTAGCCGAAAAATTTTTGTTTTCTCCATTGTTTAAGAGGCTGTAGAGGCCCCCCCATAAATATTTTCTTTTAACGTTTTGGTGAAAATTTAAAATATTCCATATCACATTCGCCAAATATTTGCATAAAATGTTTCATATTAACCGCGATTGCCTGCAGACTCAGACTGACTCTAGAAGTCATATTATTTGAAATTTGATATTTTTCCTTGCCATTGGCTTTCTTTCATATACATTTACATATATTGTATATTTCTTATCAATTTTAATGTTCAATTATATCGGGTTCTCACTACCCCCTCAATGAGGCCTCGATAGGTATTTTTATGTGAACGTAAAATAAGTCATGCATGCTTTTAGGCTGTAAGCATTCAAAATGTGTAAATAGTAAATAAACTGTAGGCTGTTATTTTTCGTTTGAGCATGACGTTGGCTGATAATGTTACATTAAAATTATTTTAAAGGAAACAAAAACTTGAAAAGAAAATCCCTAAAAACTGGCAATGCTCTTCAATATGGAAGATTATTTTGTGCTAAAACAATATTAAATATATCATCTAAAAAAGGTTATCAATTCTTTGATAACCAATTAAAAAATATTGCATACATTCAGGAATTTTAAAGAACATAGCCGACTTTTAGGAGCCATAAACAATATCTCATATTTGATGACCAATATTTCTAAAAAATCTTTCGAAATAAGGAAGGGGTACCATATTACCAACCCCATAGATATTCCTTGTCAACTTTCTCTTATCCCTTTGTATTATTTTACTCTTTTAGTTATGTATAATTGCTATTTGCAAATTTTTTTCTTTTAATTTTTGCCCCGCATCGCTCTTATTTGGTTTTGGTTGGGGAGAACAAAAACTAATTACAATTTAAATATTTAATTGGTTTTATTGAAATGCGTTTTTTTTTGTAGAGTTTGCTACAGCATATTTAGCTGCTGTAATATCCTTCCGCCTGTTGGTGGTTCCGCTTTCGCTGTCATCATTGCTGTTGTTGTTATTGTGGCTAATGATAATTTCTTTTTATTATTGTTGAAAACATTTTAATTATACATTCAAAATGAATGTAATTAAGTGTTAACTAACAAAATGAAAATGTCATTTATTTTAAATGGAAAAGTAACAAAAAAAAAAAACCTCAAACCACTCCAGTTTTGATGTATGGAAAGTTTGAATTTGAAATATTAGGCAAAGAAATGGTAAAGGGCGATATAGTTAAAAAATCACTTCAATTATTTAAGCTGTTTGGAGAAGCATTTTCAGATCTCAAGTTTACCTGATGACAATTCACCATTAAAGAAATAGAAGCTTAAAATCTAACAAAATAAATAAAAATTTCAGTAATCATAACAAACAAACTTACCGACGCTGAAAATAAGAAAAGATATGTGAATTAGTTAACATTCAAATGCCAAAAACAGTATACAAAAAGTGAAAATTAGTAGTTTCACGCAAAAATTTTCCCGAACATCCCATTATGAAACAAATTAGATGAAAAATAACTTCTCACATTAACAATTGGTTGCTACCCGATTCAAGTTTAAGCTCAGTTGTAGGGGGACCTCCTGTTTTATGCCGAGTCCGAACTGCGTTTCACTGAAAAGTGACAACCCTTTGTTGAGAAGTTGTACAAGGCTGAAATACTCACAAATGTTGCCAGCATTTGGTGAGAAGATAACCACCTCCGAAAAATGTTTTAAGGTGTTCTCGCCGGCATGATTTGAACCCGGGCGATTGATTAGGTGGGCATGCTAACTTATGCACCATGTGGCTCCCAGTTCTGTATGGCAGCTACATCCAAAAATAGTTTGATATGCATTATATTTGGAAAGGATTTGAAGCAGTCTGTTGCAAATCACTGTACCGAGTTTTGGGGTAAAAAGTGCGCCTTTTTGGTCCAAAAAAAGAAAATCCAGAAATCAGTTTACATTGCAGCTATATCCAAATAAAGTCCGATCTAAACCATAAACGGCATAAGAGTCAAGGGTCCTAACACGATAGGCTGTGCCAAATTTCAGAGAAAAATCCGACTTTTATGGGCTCAATATTTTAAATAAGAAAATCGCATATATATGACAGCTATATGCAAATATAGACGGATCTCAAGGGGTGTAGTATAATTCTCAGTGCCAAATTTCAGTGAAATCGGGCAATAAATTCGACTTTTTTTGTGCGTAAGACCTTAAATCGGGAGATCTGTGTGTATGACAGATATATCCAAATATAGTCTGATATTGGTCATATTCGGTGCTGATATCGTGGGCCTTGCATAACATGGTGTGCCAAATTTCAGAGAATGTGGCCTCAAGACCTTAAATTTGGAGATCGGTATAACAAAGAGGCTTTATCAAGAGGTATCATGGGGCCCTACAAAATACGCTGTGCCAAATTTCAGCGAAATCGGAAAATAAGTCGGTAGATCGGTCTATATGGAAGCTATATCAAGATATAATCAAATATTTCCCTTTTTTGGAACGATCCGCATCGTTTGGGTACCGGGCCATAGCGGAGTAAGGGCGAATGAGAAAGCAGACTATTTGGTAGTGAAGATCAGAGGACTGTTGACAATCAACTAGGTTAACTCAAATCCTTTCGATTCGACGCAGTCCGAGTTAGACTTGGGCTACGAACGCGCATGTGACACTGTGGAATAGCAAAACAGTTGGTAGGACGGCGAAAATTTTATGGGGAAATACGGATCGTGAAAAGTCGAGACTACTACTGAAAGGAAGTAAGGAGTTCAGTATTGCTTTCAGTATCATAACAAAACGCATAGGACTGCGAGTTCACTTATGCAAAATCGATGGGGCAAGTGATAGCATGCATAGGACATGTGGGGAAAATGATGAGACCTTGGAGCATTTCCTATGCAATTGCCCGGCATTCGCAGCCAACAGACACTGGTACTAAGGTGGGGACACAATACCAGACATGAACCAACTTTTTTGGTGTTTTTTTTTTTTTGTAAGCAACACGGCATTCCTATCTTAGATTTTCTTTTTCGAGTTTACATTCTAGTATTTAGAGCGCAAAACAAGCCGAATACTGGCTTAGATACATTTCCATAGTGGGATAGGGCTGGTTAATATCCACACCCCAATTTCAACCTAACCAAGCCTGCCTATGGACAAAAAAAGTCTGTGCAAAGTCACAACTTAATTTCTTTATTTTTATAGACGGACGGACAATCTGATTAGGCCACCGGTAAGGCCAATCTTGCAGATATCTTAAGATCACTAATAAAACAATCCGTGCCAAATTTTGTGCAGATCGGTCGAAATTTGTTATTACTACGGTCATATAAGTGTAAATCAGGCGATACATGTATATATCCAAATCTGAACCGATTTTGATGAGATCTTGCTGATATGTTAGTATCAGTAACAAAACAATTTGTGCCAAATTTTGTGCAGATCGGTTGCAAATTGTAGCTACTACGGCCATTTAAGTGCAAATCGGGCGATACATATATATGGGAGCTATTTCTAAATCTGAACCGATTTTATGAAATTTTCCACATATGTTAAGATCAGTAAAAAAACAATTCGTGCTAAATTTTGTGAAGATCAGTTGAAAATTGAACAAACTACGGCCGTTTAAGTGCAAATCGGGCAATACATATATATGAGAGCTATATCTAAATCTGAACCGATTTTGATCGAATTTTGCACACATGTTAAGATCAGTGACAAAACAATTCGTGCCAAATTTTATGCAGATTAGTTGCAAATTGAACAAACTACGGCCATTTAAGTGCAAATCGGGCGATATATATATATGGGAAATATATCTTAATCTAAACCGATATATCTTAATCTAAATCGAATTTTGCACACATGTTAAGATCAGTGACAAAACAATTCGTGCCAAATTTTATGCAGATTAATTGCAAATTGAACAAACTTCGGCCATTTAAGTGCAAATCGGGCGATATATATATATGGGAGATATATCTTAATCAGAACCGATTTTGATGAAAATTTGCAGATATGTTAAAATCAGTTAGAAAACAATCTATGCCAAATTTTATGCAAATCGGTTGAAAATTGTAGCTACTACGGCTATTAAAGTGCAAATCGGGAGATACATATAAATGGGAGCTATATCTTAATCTGAATCGATTTTGATGAAATCTTGCGCATATGTTTAAATCAGTAACTAAACATTTCGTGCCAAATTTTGTGCAGATCAGTTAAAAATTGTAGTTACTACGGCCATTTAAGTGCAAATTGGGCGATACATATATATGGGAGCTATATCTAAATCTGAACCGGTTTTGATGAAATTTTGCACATATGTTAAGATCAGTAACAAAACAATTCGTGCCAAATTTTGTGAAGATATATCTTAATCTGAACCAATTTTGATGAACTTTTGCAGATATGTTAAAATTGGTGACAAAACAATTAGTGCCAAATTTTGTGCAGATCAGTTGAAAATTGAACAAACTACGACCATTTTAGTGCAAATCGGGTGATACATATATATGGGAGCTATATCTAAATCTGAACCGATTTTGTTAAAATTTTGCAGATATGTTTAAATCAGTTGGAAAACAATCTATGCCAAATTTTATGCAAATCGGTTGAAAATTTTAGCTACTACGGTCATTTAAGTGCAAATCGGGTGATACATATATATGGGAGCTATATCTAAATCTGAACCGATTTTGACGAAGTTTAGCAGATATGTTAAAATCAATAACAAAACAGTCCATGCAAAATTTGTCCATGCAAAATTTTGTGGAGATCGGTTGTAAACTGTAGCTACTACGTCCATTTAAGTGCAAATCGGGCGATTCATATATATGGAAGCTATATTTAGATCTATACCGATTTTGATTAAACTTTGCACATATGTTAAGGTCAGTAACAAAACAATTCGTGCCAAATTTTGTGCAGATCGGTTGAAAATTGAACTAACTACGGCCATTTAAGTGCAAATCGGGTGATACATATATATGGGAGCTATATCTAAATCTGAACCGATTTTGACGAAGTTTAGCAGATAGGTTAAAATCAGTAACAAAACAGTCCATGCCAAATTTTGTGGAGATCGGTTGCAAATTGTAGCTACTACGTCCATTTAAGTGCAAATCGGGCGATTCATATATATGGGAGCTATATCTAAATCTGAACCGATTTTGATTAAACTTTGCACATATGTTAAGATCAGTAACAAAACAATTCGTGCCAAATTTTGTGCAGATTGGTTGAAAATTGTGGTAACTACGGCCATTTAAGTGCAAATCGGGCGATACATATATATGGAAGCTATATCTAAATCTGAACCGATTTTCACCAAAACCAATAGCGTCTGTCTTTGGGCCACAAAAGTAATACCTGCACAATTTCGTGATGATTGGACAACAAATACGATCTGTACTTTGATTACAAGAATACATGGACTCACAGACGGACATGGTTAAATCGAATCAGAAAGTGATTCTGAGTCCATCGGTATACTTATGAATGGGTTTAGCTCTTCTCCTTCTTAGCGTGGCAAACAAATTCACAAACTTATAACTGTACCACAGTGGTGGTGTAGGGTATAAGAACGCATTGATCTAAGCTGGAAGTAATACAATAACAGAAATAAAATTTTGATACAATTTTTCACAATTTTTTTTTTCTTCTTAAGGCAAAGGAACGGACGGACATCACTTAATGGCCTCAGAATTTTTCGACAACCAAGCACTTTATAGAGACTAAAATCAATATTTAGTAATGTTATATACGAAATGATAAAAATAATTCACCTTCATTTTATGATGGTGGCTAGAAAAATTCAAAACTATGTAATGCAGCATATTCACACATGTGATATAAAACCACTGCAATTTGCACTCTATGCTGATAACATACCACGTTACTTTGAATGTATGTGTATGTGTGTATGGGTAAGCATGCGAGTTAGTTTTAACAACATGTGCGTATGACTGCATACTTTGAGTGCCTTGTAAATACCATGCCAAGGTGGCTTGTGTTGGTAATTTAAAGCCCCTGCATTTCTCTCTCAATTTACAACATTGCGATGGTGTTTGTGTATCCCGCATTCCCGCATTCCTTCATTCCCCTAATCATACACGTATCTACACCTTGTATTAGTTTAAGCTTCCCCTAGTTATAGACCTGGTATTGTAGAAGTAGTATATGTGTTAGTAGTAGTGGTAGTGGTAGTTTGAAACGCCTGGTGCTGGCTTGCCGAAAAATATGCTACAACTAAAACTGTAAACATAAAAATTGTATGGGAATTCCCGTAAAATTGCTAAAATGTGGAATTTGAACAGAAAAAAAACAACTACTTGGTAACTATGATTATAGTTGACTCTCTGTCGCTCTCTTTCTATCTCTCTCTCTCTCTCTCTATCCCTCTTCGTCTCTAAGCCCAAGTCCTTTCTTGTGGAGCTAAACCTTTTGTACCTTTTTTTGTTTGAAATTGAAAAATAATCAATGTATGCTATAAACATCCATGGGTGGTTAGAAATTGTAAATAGACGTAAAAACGCTTGAACTCTTACCCCCTTTGAACCTTGGAGCTAGAATTTGTGCCACCATAAAAACCGTTTTAAATTGCAAGTTTTTTTTTAAGAAAAATTCAAAACAAAATATTAATGAAATTTTTACAGATTTACAATGTGGCTGCTCTTTAGCACAATTCGGAAAAGTCTCACCAGGTAGTGAAAAATACGCATTATTATTTTATTAAATTATTATTTGTTTTTATAAACATATACAAATATTTTGTAGAAAAACTTTATTAAAATTTTAATTACAAATTTTACTATAAAATTAAACTAAATGATAATATTTTCTTTAGCCTAGTTTCGATAACAGCCAAAAACAAAAATTTACTAAATGTGTTTTATAAGGGACACATGTGGCTTTTTATATCATCAATGAGGTTAAACACAACTGTCACACTTTAGTAGGCTCTTAGTCATGACACCCCTATTGACTATGATGAGCTGACCATTTTAACTCAACTTTTTAGATGGCCTATGATAGTGATTGACCGATGTCCCCTTGATGTTGATTGACAGAATGATGTTTAAATGTATGTCATAGGAATGTTTATCCATGGAGGGGTTTAATTTAGCGTTTAGTGAGGCTTGTGAGAAATAAAATTTAAACATTTCTTTAAGGATTTTAGTATATCCTTCAAATCCAATGTAGCCAATAAACAAGTAAAAGCGCGCTAAGTTCAGCGGGGCCAAATCTTGAGAACCCACCGTCATGGATTCTGGTAAAAATTCATACAAACTAAATTTAGTTGAAGAGCATAATTTTGTTCTACATACCAAACTTCTGTCAAACCAGCAAAAATTAAAGCCTCTAGGAACCGAACAAGGATAATCGAGAGACCGGTTTATATGGGAGCTATTTCAGGTTATAGACCGATTTGGACCATATTTGGCACAGATGCTGAAATTTATAATAGAACACCCAGCGCAAAATAAATTCAGATAAATCGGTTGAAAATTGGAAATTCCAGGGTCTCAAGAAGTTAAATCATGACCGTACTTGGCACAGTTGTTGAAAGTCTTAACAAAACACCGAATGGAACATTTCAGCCAAATCAGACAAAAATTGTGGCTTCCAGGGTGTAAAGAAGGCAAATCGGTTTATATGGGAGCTATATCAGGTTATAGACCGATTTGGACCTAACTTGGCGCAGTTGTTGCGAGTCATTAGAGAATATTATGTGTAAAATTTAAGGCAAATCGGATGAAAATTGCGGCTTGTATGGGCTCAAGGAATCAACTCGAGAGATCGGTTTATATGGGAGCTATATCATGTTAAAGACCGATTTGGACCATACTTGGCACTGCTGTTGGGAGTCATAAGAGAAAATTATATGCAAAATTTAAGCCAAATCGGACAAGAATTGCAGCTTTCAGGGGTTCAAGAAGTCATATCGGGAAATCAGTTTATATGGGAGCTATATCAAGTTATAGACCGATTTGTACCGCACATGGCACAGTTGTTTAAAATTAAAACAGAAAATCGCATGCAAAATTTCAGCCAAATCGGATGAAAATTAAGGCTTCCAAGTCAAATCGGGAGATCGGTTTATATAGGAGCTATACCAGGTTATACACTGATTTGGGCCGTATTTAACTCAAATTTTGGAGGTCATAACAGAATGTTTTGTGCAAAATTTCAGCCAAATCGGATGAAAATTTCGGCATCCAGAGGCTCAAGAAGTCAAATCGGGAGATCGGTTTATATGGGAGCTAGATCCAAGTCTGAACCGATATGGCCCATTTGCAATCCACAATGACCTACATCAATATTAAGTATCTGTACAAAATTTCAGGCAGGTAGCTTAAGGCGTTCGACCGCTATTGTAATTTCGACAGACGGAAGGACGGACATGGATCGACTCAGAGCGTCAAACTGATCAACCACCATCCTATGGTGGTGGGTATAAAAAATAGGAAAGAAAAGTGAAGAAATATCTGTTTAAGTGATTTTAAGGAATAAATATATCTTCGTAAAGAAGTCCATATTTTCAATTCTCTTTTTTCATACCCTCCCCCATAGGATGGTGATATATTATCCATTCTGTTTGAAAATCCTCGAAATATCCGTCTAAGACCCCATAAAGTCTATCTAGCCATGTCTGTCCGTCTGTCTGTCGAAAGCACGCTATCTTTCGAAGGAGATAGCGTGAAGTATTTTGTTATGATTTCCAACAACTTCGCTAAGCATGGTCCAAATCAGTCCATAACCTGATATAGATGCAACATATACCGATCCTGGATCTTGACTTCTTGAGCCACTAGAGGGCGCAATTCCCATCCAATGTGGCTGAAATTTTGCATGAATTTGTTTGTTATGACTTCCAATAATTGTGCCAAATATGGTTCAAATCGGTCGATAAC
>NC_081555.1:10361955-10371962 GCF_963082655.1 Stomoxys calcitrans | reverse complement strand
AAAGTGAAAATTAGTAGTTTCACGCAAAAATTTTCCCGAACATCCCATTATGGAACAAATTAGATGAAAAACAAGATATGGTCCGGTTCGGACCACAATTAAATTATATGTTGGAGACCTGTGTAAAATTTCAGCCAATTCGTATAAGAATTGCGCCCATTGGGGCTCACGAAGTAAAATAGAGAGAACGATTTATATGGGATCTGTATCGGGCTATAGACCGATTCAGACCATAATAAACACGTTGGTTGAAAGTCATGAGAGGATCCATCGTACAAAATTTCAGGCATATCGGATAATAATTGCGTCCTCTAGGGGTCAAGAAGTCAAGATCCCAGATCGGTTTATATGGCAGCTATATCAGGTTACGAACCGATTTGAACCTTATATGACACAGTTGTTGAAAGTAAAAATAAAGTACGTCATGCAAAATTTCAGCCAAATCGGATAGGAATTGCGCCCTCTAGAAGCTCAAGAAATCAAATCCCCTGATCTGTTTATATGACAGCTATATCAGGTTATGAACCGATTTGAACCATACTTGGCACAGTTGTTGGATATCATAACGAAATACTTCGTGCAAAAATTCATTCAAATCGGATAAGAATTGTGCCCTCTAGAGGGTCAAGAAGTCAAGACCCAAGATCGGTTTATATGGTAGCTATATCAGGTTATGGACCGATTTGAACCATACTTGGCACAGTTGTTGGGTATCATAACAAAACACGTCGTGCGCAATTCCATTCCAATCGGATAAGAATTGCGCCCTCTAGAGGGTCAAGAAGTCAAGACCCAAGATCGGTTCATATGGGAGCTATATCAGGTTATGGACCGATTTGAAACATACTTGGCGCAGTTGTTGGATATCGTAACAAAACACGTCGTGCGAAGTTTCATTGCAATCGGATAAGAATTGCGCACTCTAGAGGCTCAAGAAGTCAAGACCCAAGATCGGTTTATATGGCAGCTATATCAGGTTATGAACCGATTTGAACCATACTTGGCACAGTTGTTGGATATAATAACGAAACACGTCGTGCAAAATTTCATTGCAATCGGATAAGAATTGCGCACTCTACAGGCTCAAGAAGTCAAGACCCAAGATCGGTTTATATGGCAGCTATATCAAAACATGGACCGATATGGCCCATTTACAATACCAACCGACCTACACTAATAAGAAGTATTTGTGCAAAATTTCAAGCGGCTAGCTTTACTCCTTCGGAAGTTAGCGTGCTTTCGACAGACAGACGGACGGACGGACGGACAGACGGACGGACATGGCTAGATCGACATAAAATTTCACGACGATCAAGAATATATATACTTTATGGGGTCTCACACGAATATTTCGAGTAGTTACAATCAGAATGACGAAATTAGTATACCCCCCATCTTATGGTGGAGGGTATAATAACTTCTCACATTAACAATTGGTTGCTACCCGATTCAAATTTAAGCTCAGTTATAGAGGGACCTCCTGTTCTATGCCGAGTCCGAACTGCGTTTGACTGAAAAGTGACAACCCTTTGTTGAGAAGTTGTACAAGGCTGAAATACTCACAAATGTTGCCAGCATTTGGTGAGAAGATAACCACCTCTGAAAAATGTTTTAAGGTGTTCTCGCCGGCAAGATTTGAACCCGGGCGATTGATTAGGTGGGCATGCTAACTTATGCACCATGTGGCTCCCAGTTCTGTATGGCAGCTACATCCAAAAATAGTTTGATATGCATTATATTTGGAAAGGATTTGAAGCAGTCTGTTGCAAATCACTGTACCGAGTTTTGGGGTAAAAAGTGCGCCTTTTTGGTCAAAAAAAAGAAAATCCAGAAATCGGTTTACATTGCAGCTATATCCAAATAAAGTCCGATCTGAACCATAAACGGCATAAAAGTCAAGGGTCCTAACACGATAGGCTGTGCCAAATTTCAGAGAAAAATCCGACTTTTATGGGCTCAATATTTTAAATAAGGAAATCGCATATATATGACAGCGATATGCAAATATAGACGGATCTCAAGGGGTGTAGTATAACTCTCAGTGCCAAATTTCAGTGAAATCGGGCAATAAATTCGACTTTTTTTTGTGCGTAAGACCTTAAATCGGGAGATCTGTGTGTATGACAGATATATCCAAATATAGTCTGATATTGGTCATATTCGGTGCTGATATCGTGGGCCTTGCATAACATGGTGTGCCAAATTTCAGAGAATGTGGCCTCAAGACCTTAAATTTGGAGATCGGTATATAAAGAGTCTTTATCAAGAGGTATCATGGAGCCCTACAAAATACGCTGTGCCAAATTTCAGCGAAATCGGGAAATAATTTCGGCTTTTATGGGCCAAAGACCTTTAGTCGGTAGATCGGTCTATATAGAGGCTATATCAAGATTTAATCAAATATTTCCCTTTTTTGGAACTTAATCAGACTAGTGTAGGAAGGAGATTTATGCCTTCTCTGAGGTTGGCACGATCCGCATCGTTTGGGTACCGGGCCATAGCGGAGTAAGGGCGAATGAGAAAGCAGACTATTTGGTGGTGAAAACCAGAGGACTGTCGCCAATCAACTAGGTTAACTAGAATCCTTTCAGATCGACGCAGTCCGCGTTAAGGGCGTGGGCTACGAACGCGCATGTGACACTGTGGAAAAGCAAAACGGTTGGTAGGACGGTGAAAATTTGATGGGGAGATACGGATCGTGAAAAGTCGAGACTATTACTGAAAAAAAGTAAGGAGTTCAGTATTGCTTTCAGTATCATAACAAAACGCATAGGACTGCGAGTTCACTTATGCAAAATCGATGGGGCAAGTGATAGCATGCATAGGACATGTGGGGAAAATGATGAGACCTTGGAGCATTTCCTATGTAATTGCCCGGCATTCGCAGCCAACAGACACTGGTACTTAGGTGGGGACACAATACCAGACATGAATCAACTTATTTGGGTTTTTTTTTTTTTGTAAGCAATACGGAATTCCTATCTTAGATTTTCTTTTTCGAGTTTACATTCTAGAATACTGGCTTAGATACATTTCCATAGTGGCATAGGGCTGGTTAATATCCACACCCCCATTTCAACCTAACCAAGCCTGCCAATGGACAAAAAAAGTCTGTGCAAAGTCACAACTTAATTTCTTTATTTTTATAGACGGACGGACAATCTGATAAGGCCACCGGTGAGGCCGCAATCACGATCATTGTAGGCTGCGCAATATATTTTTGCACATCACATTTGAGACCTTCAAAAGGTTTTTGTTTTTTCGCTTTTTTTATTTGAAATATATGAGACATATATCTAAATCTGAACCGACTTTCAAACAGATCGTTTAAAAATTGTAGTTACTGCTGCCATATAAGTGCAAATCCGACGATAAATATGTATGGGGTCTACATCTAAATATGAACCGATTTTAATGAAATCTCGCAAATATCTTAAGATCAGTAACAAAACAATCCGTGCCAAATTTTGTACAGATCGGTCGAAATTTTTTGTTACAACGGCCATTTAAGTGCAAATCGGGCGATACATATATGTGGGAGCTATATCTAAATCTGAACCGATTTTGATCGAATTTTGCACATATGTTAAGATCAGTGACAAAACAATTCGTGCCAAATTTTATGCAGATTAGTTGCAAATTGAACAAACTACGGCAATTTAAGTGCAAATCGGGCGATATATATATATGGGAGATATATCTTAATCAGAACCGATTTTGATGAAAATTTGCAGATATGTTAAAATCAGTTAGAAAACAATCTATGCCAAATTTTATGCAAATCGGTTGAAAATTGTAGCTACTACGGCCATTTAAGCGCAAATCGGGCGATACATATATATGGGAGCTATATCTTAATCTGAATCGATTTTGATGAAATCTTGCGCATATGTTTAAATCAGTAACTAAACATTTCGTGCCAAATTTTGTGCAGATCAGTTAAAAATTGTAGTTACTACGGCCATTTAAGTGCAAATTGGGCGATACATATATATGGGAGCTATATCTAAATCTGAACCGGTTTTGATGAAATTTTGCACATATGTTAAGATCAGTAACAAAACAATTCGTGCCAAATTTTGTGAAGATCAGTTGAAAATTGAACAAACTACGGTCATTTAAGTGCAAATCGGGCAATACATATATATGAGAGCTATATCTTAATCTGAACCAATTTTGATGAACTTTTGCAGATATGTTAAAATTGGTGACAAAACAATTAGTGCCAAATTTTGTGCAGATCAGTTGAAAATTGAACAAACTACGACCATTTTAGTGCAAATCGGGTGATACATATATATGGGAGCTATATCTAAATCTGAACCGATTTTGTTAAAATTTTGCAGATATGTTTAAATCAGTTGGAAAACAATCTATGCCAAATTTTATGCAAATCGGTTGAAAATTTTAGCTACTACGGTCATTTAAGTGCAAATCGGGTGATACATATATATGGGAGCTATATCTAAATCTGAACCGATTTTGACGAAGTTTAGCAGATATGTTAAAATCAATAACAAAACAGTCCATGCAAAATTTTGTGGAGATCGGTTGTAAACTGTAGCTACTACGTCCATTTAAGTGCAAATCGGGCGATTCATATATATGGAAGCTATATTTAGATCTATACCGATTTTGATTAAACTTTGCACATATGTTAAGGTCAGTAACAAAACAATTCGTGCCAAATTTTGTGCAGATCGGTTGAAAATTGAACTAACTACGGCCATTTAAGTGCAAATCGGGTGATACATATATATGGGAGCTATATCTAAATCTGAACCGATTTTGACGAAGTTTAGCAGATAGGTTAAAATCAGTAACAAAACAGTCCATGCCAAATTTTGTGGAGATCGGTTGCAAATTGTAGCTACTACGTCCATTTAAGTGCAAATCGGGCGATTCATATATATGGGAGCTATATCTAAATCTGAACCGATTTTGATTAAACTTTGCACATATGTTAAGATCAGTAACAAAACAATTCGTGCCAAATTTTGTGCAGATTGGTTGAAAATTGTGGTAACTACGGCCATTTAAGTGCAAATCGGGCGATACATATATATGGAAGCTATATCTAAATCTGAACCGATTTTCACCAAAACCAATAGCGTCTGTCTTTGGGCCACAAAAGTAATACCTGCACAATTTCGTGATGATTGGACAACAAATACGATCTGTACTTTGATTACAAGAATACATGGACTCACAGACGGACATGGTTAAATCGAATCAGAAAGTGATTCTGAGTCCATCGGTATACTTATGAATGGGTTTAGCTCTTCTCCTTCTTAGCGTGGCAAACAAATTCACAAACTTATAACTGTACCACAGTGGTGGTGTAGGGTATAAGAACGCATTGATCTAAGCTGGAAGTAATACAATAACAGAAATAAAATTTTGATACAATTTTTCACAATTTTTTTTTTTCTTCTTAAGGCAAAGGAACGGACGGACATCACTTAATGGCCTCAGAATTTTTCGACAACCAAGCACTTTATAGAGACTAAAATCAATATTTAGTAATGTTATATACGAAATGATAAAAATAATTCACCTTCATTTTATGATGGTGGCTAGAAAAATTCAAAACTATGTAATGCAGCATATTCACACATGTGATATAAAACCACTGCAATTTGCACTCTATGCTGATAACATACCACGTTACTTTGAATGTATGTGTATGTGTGTATGGGTAAGCATGCGAGTTAGTTTTAACAACATGTGCGTATGACGACTGCATACTTTGAGTGTCTTGTAAATACCATGCCAAGGTGGCTTGTGTTGGTAATTTAAAGCCCCTGCATTTCTCTCTCAGTTTACAACATTGCGATGGTGTTTGTGTATCCCGCATTCCTTCATTCCCCTAATCATACACGTATCTACACCTTGTATTAGTTTAAGCTTCCCCTAGTCATAGACCTGGTATTGTAGAAGTAGTATATGTATTAGTGGTAGTGGTAGTGGTAGTTTGAAACGCCTGGTGCTGGCTTGCCGAAAAATATGCTACAACTAAAACTGTAAACATAAAAATTGTATGGGAATTCCCGTAAAATGGCTAAAATGTGGAATTTGAACAGAAAAAAAAACAACTACTTGGTAACTATGATTATAGTTGACTCTCTGTCGCTCTCTTTCTATCTCTCTCTCTCTCTCTATCCCTCTTCGTCTCTAAGTCCAAGCCCTTTCTTGTGGAGCTAAACCTTTTGTACCTTTTTTGTTTGAAATTGAAAAATAATCGATGTATGCTATAAACATCCAGAGGTGGTTAGAAATTGTAAATATACGTAAAAACGCTTGAACTCTTACCCCTCCCTTTGAACCTTGGAGCTAGAATTTGTGCCACCATAAAAACCGTTTTAAATTGCAAGTTTTTTTAAGAAAAATTCAAAACAAAATATTAATGAAATTTTTACAGATTTACAATGTGGCTGCTCTTTAGCACAATTCGGAAAAGTCTCACCAGGTAGTGAAAAATACGCATTATTATTTTATTAAATTATTATTTGTTTTTATAAACATATACAAATATTTTGTAGAAAAACTTTATTAAAATTTTAATTACAAATTTTACTATAAAATTAAACTAAATGAAAATATTTTCTTTAGCCTAGTTTCGATAGCAGCCAAAAACAAAAATTTACTAAAGGTGTTTTATAAGCGACACATGTGGCTTTTTATATCATCAATGAGGTTAAGCACAACTGTCACACTTTAGTAGGCTCTTAGTCATGACACCCCTATTGACTATGATGAGCTGACCATTTTAACTCAACTTTTTAGATGGCCTATGCTAGTGATTGACAGATGTCCCCTTGATGTTGATTGACAGAATGATGTTTAAATGTATGTCATAGGAATGTTTATCCATGGAGGGGTTTAATTTAGCGTTTAGTGAGGCTTGTAAGAAATAAAATTTAAACATTTCTTTAAGGATTTTAGTATATCGGATACATGGAAAAAAGTATTGGCATATAAGGCCTTGCTTTCAAATCCAATGTAGCCAGTAAACAAGTAAAAGCGTGCTAAGTTCGGCGGGGCCGAATCTTGGAAACCCACCGCCATGGATTCTAATAAAAAATCATACAAACTAAATTTAGTTGAAGAGCATAATTTTATTCTAGCTACCAAACTTCTGTCTAACCAGCAAAAATTAAAGCTTTTAGGAACCGAACAAGGATAATCGGGAGACCGGTTTATATGGGCGCTATATCAGGTTATAGACCGATTTGGACCTAACTTGGCGCAGTTTTGCGAGTCATTAGAGAACATTATGTGTAAAATTTAAGGCAAATCGGATGAAAATTGCGGCTTTTATGGGTTCAAGAAATCAAATCGGGAGATCGGCTTATATGGGAGCTATATCATGTTATAGACTGATTTGAAACGTACTTGGCACAGTTGTTGGAAGTCATAACAGAATACTATGTGCAAAATTTGAGCCAAATCGGATGCAAATTAAGGCTTCCAGGGGCTCAAGAATTCAAATCGGTAGATCGGTTTATATGGGAGCTATATCATGTTAAAGATCGATTTGGACCATACTTGGCACTGCTGTTGGGAGTCATAAGAGAACATTATGTGCAAAATTTAAGCCAAATCGGACAAGAATTGCAGCTTTCAGGGGTTCAAGAAGTCATATCGAGAGATCAGTTTATATGGGAGCTATATCAGGTTATAGACCGATTTGTACCGCACATGGCACAGTTGTTTAAAATTAAAACAGAAAATCGCATGCAAAATTTCAGCCAAATCGGATGAAAATTAAGGCTTCCAAGTCAAATCGGGAGATCGGTTTATATAGGAGCTATACCAGGTTATACACTGATTTGGGCCGCATTTAACTCAAATTTTGGAGGTCATAACAGAATGTTTTGTGCAAAATTTCAGCCAAATCAGATGAAAATTTCGGCATCCAGAGGCTCAAGAAGTGAAATCGGGAGATCGGTTTATATGGGAGCTAGATCCAAATCTGAACCGATATGGCCCATTTGCAATCCACAATGACCTACATATTATATTAAGTATCTGTGCAAAATTTCAGGCCGGTAGTTTAAGGCGTTCGACCGCTATTGTAATTTCGACAGACGGAAGGACGGACATGGATCGACTCAGAGCGTCAAACTGATCAACCACCATCCTATGGTGGTGGGTATAAAAAATAGGAAAGAAAAGTGAAGAAATATCTGTTTAAGTGATTTTAAGGAATAAATATATCTTCGTAAAGAAGTCCATATTTTCAATTCTCTTTTTTATACCCTCCCCCATAGGATGGTGATATATTATTTTCACCATTCTGTTTGAAAATCCTCGAAATATCCGTCTAAGACCCCATAAAGTCTATCTAGCCATGTCTGTCCGTCTGTCTGTCGAAAGCACGCTATCTTTCGAAGGAGATAGCGTGAAGTATTTTGTTATGATTTCCAACAACTTCGCTAAGCATGGTCCAAATCAGTCCATAACCTGATATAGATGCAACATATACCGATCCTGGATCTTGACTTCTTGAGCCACTAGAGGGCGCAATTCCCATCCAATGTGGCTGAAATTTTGCATGAATTTGTTTGTTATGACTTCCAATAATTGTGCCAAATATGGTTCAAATCGGTCGATAACCTGATATAACCACTATATAAACCGATCTTGGATCTTGACTTCTTGAGCATCTAGAAGGCGCAATTCTCATCCGATTTGGCTGAAATATTGCATGTGGTCTTTTGCTACTATTTCCAACAACTGTGCTAAGTATAGTTCAAATCGGTCTACAACTTGATACAGTTGTCTAATAAACCGATTTCGGACCTTGACTTCTTGAGCATCTAGAAGGCGCAATTCTCATCCGATTTGGCTGAAATATTGCATGTGGTGTTTTACTACTATTTCCAACAACAGTGCTAAGTATGGTTCAAATCGGTCCACAACCTGATATAGCTTCCATATATACCGATCTTGGATCTTAACTTCTTGAGCCGCTAGAGGGCGCAATTCTCATCCGGCTTGGCTGAAATTTTGCATGAATTTGTTTGTTATGACTTCCAACAACTGGTTTAAATCGGTTCATACCCTAATATAGCTGCCATATAAACCGATCTCAGATCTTGACTTGAAATTTTGCACAAAGTATTTTGTTATGACTACGAACAACTGTGCCAAATATGTTTTAAATCGGTACATAACCCGATATAACTGCCATATAAACCGATGAAGGATATTGACTTCTTAAGCCTCTAGAAGATGCAATTCTTATCCGATTTTGCTGAAATTTTGTACAACGGCTTCTTCCATGACCTTCAATATACGTGTCCAATATGGTTTTAATCGATCTATGGCCTGATACAGCTCCCATACAAACCTATCTCTCAATTGTGCTTTTTGAGCCCCTACAAGGTGCAATTCTTATCCGAATGGACTGTATTATTACCCAATGACTACTACTTTGGTCTTCAACATTGAATTCCCTTATGGTCCTACTCTATATTTGATTTATAATTGATAAATTGACTATAAATTGATTTATCTCTAATAGCATAACAATTCTTATACATTATTCTTTGTTTGCTTAAATAGAGATACCGTGCAAAAAACTCGACAAATGCGATCCATGGTGGAGCGTACATAAGATTCGACCCGGCCCCGAACTTAGCACGCTCTTACTTGTTTTGATATTAAAGGGAGTTTCATAGAAATTTTTATTTTTTTTTTTTTTTTTAATTGTCATAGAACTTTTTATTGCATTTAAAGGATTGTCAACTAAATCACCCTTAAATTCTAACCATTTTGTCTTTTGATTTTGTTTCCCCCTTTGATTGCTTTTCAAGAATCAAGTCAAGACAATTATATAGCTGGCAAACAAATTCCATTTGAAAAGTGACAAACCCACAGCAACTTAAACAACTACCGCAACAACTGACAACATTCGAGATGAAAGACCCATTGCCACCAATATAAACACACACACACACATACACAAGAAAGTTATTAATAATGCCACATTTCTAGGGGAA